>NC_006687.1:1222500-1225000 GCF_000091045.1 Cryptococcus deneoformans JEC21
AGAAGGTTGAGAAGGACTTGGGCGAGGAATTGTGGGATGCCAAGGCTTTAGGTATGGCCATCTACCACACTGAGGACGGTAAGTCATTTTTTTTGTGTACGCATCCGGGTTCACAAAGGCTTACAATAAAAATAAAAACAGGCTCTGACCTCCGATCCTCCGAAATCTCTCTCACCACTTCTCTTTGTGACCAGATCTTCACCAGGCCCATCCACTGGGTCAAGGCTTGTAACTTCCCTTCTACTGCCACCCATGCTGTCGACTTTGGACCCGGTGGTAACAGTGGTATCGGACCTCTTACTGGCCGTGCCATTGAAGGCCGAGGTGTCAGGATTGTCGTCGTTGGTGAAAAGGGCAAGGCCGCTGCCGAGTTCTACGACGCTACCAAGATCCGACGTGAACCTGTCTGGGCCAAGGAATGGTCTCCCAAGCTCGTCAAGACTCTTGACGGCAAGGTCCACATTGACACTCCCTTCTCCCGATTGCTCGGTAAACCTCCCATCATGGTTGCCGGTATGACCCCCTCCACCGTCGGCGCCAACCTTGTGGCTGCCACTCTTGACGCCGGCTACCACATTGAACTTGCCGGTGGTGGTCACTACAACCCCAAGGCTCTTCGAGCCAAGGTCGCTGAAATCCAGAGGCGGGTCAAGCCCGGAGTTGGTATCACACTCAACGCTTTGTACATCAACCAGCGACAATTCTCCTTCCAGTTCCCTCTCTGGCAAGAAATGCGCAAGGAAGGTCTCCCTATCGAAGGTTTCTGTGTCGCTGCCGGTATCCCCTCCTCTGAGAAGGCTACTGAAATTATCACCGCCCTCAAGGAGGCCGGTATCAAGCACATTGCCTTCAAGCCCGGATCCGTTGAAGGTATCAGGCAGGTCGTCAACATAGCCGCTGCCAACCCAGACTACCCCATCATCATGCAGTGGACCGGTGGTCGTGCCGGTGGTCACCACTCTTGTGAAGACTTCCACCAGCCTATCATCGCTACTTACCCTGCGATCAGGCAGAACCCCAACATCAGCTTGATTGCCGGCTCCGGTTTCGGTGGTGCCGAAGATGTCTGGCCTTAGTGAGTTGTGGCTTTGCAGTTTAGATTTTTTTAATTTTTTTTTTTGGCTGACGAAAAAATCGTAGCCTTTCCGGTGAATGGTCCGTCAAGATGTTCGGTCTCCAGCCTATGCCCTTCGATGGTGTCCTTTACGCCTCCCGAGTCATGGTCGCCAAGGAAGCTGACACCAGCGCTTCCGTCAAGCAGCTCATTGTTGACGCTCCCGGTGTTGACGACGCCCAGTGGGAAGGTACCTACGACAGGCCCACCGGTGGTATCCTCACCGTCAGATCCGAGCTCGGCGAGCCCATCCACAAGATTGCCACCCGAGGTGTCAAGCTCTGGAGAGAGTTTGACGACACCGTCTTTGCCCAGCCCAGGGAGAAGAGGGCTGCTTGGCTCGAGAACAAGCGTGACTATGTCATTGACAGGCTTAACAAGGACTTTAACAAGCCTTGGTTCGGCGAGAAGTCTGACGGCACTGTCGTTGCCGACATTGGCAAGATGACATACGAGGAGATTACCAAGAGGATGGTCAGGTTGATGTACATCGCCAAGCAGGACAGATGGATCGACGTTTCTCTCCGAAACCTTGTCGGCGACTGGTTGAGGCGAGTTGAAGAGAGATTCGCTGGCGTCGACGGTATCCGCACCAAGGAGTCCCTTCTCCAGTCCTTCTCCGACCTCGACAAGCCCTTGCCTACTATCGAGTCTTTCTTTGGCACTTACCCTCGAGCCAAGTCTCAGCTTGTCGCTGCCGAGGACAAGGCCTTCTTCCTTGCCATCTGTCAACGACCCGGCCAGAAGCCCGTTCCTTTCATCCCTATCCTCGACAACAACTTTGAGGTGTGGTTCAAGAAGGACTCTCTCTGGGCTGCCGAAGATGTTGAAGCCGTCTTCGACCAAGACCCCCAGAGAGTCTGTATCCTCCAAGGCCCCATGGCCGTCAAGCACGCTACTGTTGTTGACGAACCCATCAAGGACATGCTTGGCAACATTGAAGCTCTCTTGGTCAAGAAGATCTTGAAGGAGTTCTACAACAATGACGAGAGCAAGGTTCCCGAGATTGACTTTATCGGCGCCAAACCCGGTAAGCCCAAGGCTGGTCTCGTTTCCGAGTCCGTCTCTGGCGACGTCAGGACTCTCAAGGTCGGCAAGAACGTCCCCGCTCTTGACGACTGGCTCGAGGTCGTTGCGGGTGCCAACGTTAGCTGGCTTCGTGCTGCTTTGACCTCTGTCAACGTCGTCCAGGGAGCTGGCTACATCTCCAACCCCTTCAGGAGAATCTTCAGCCCCCGAGCTGGCCAGACTGTCGTGATCAAGTCTGAGAACGGCAAGGCTGTCTCTGTCACCGTTTACGGTGCAGCCAGGTCTTTCGGTCCTCACGCGGCCGACTTCAAGGCTGTCGAGCTCACTTTCAACTCCAACACTAACGCCATGTCTCTC
>NC_006687.1:1230000-1232500 GCF_000091045.1 Cryptococcus deneoformans JEC21
ACAATGCGGATCAAGTTTTCCGATGGTACCATTATACAGAGTGTATTCCCCAGTTCAAGCCCGTAAGTCGCCAAGAAAGCCTTGACCCGTTCACAAACGTCAATTGATGGCATTTCTGCTAGAATCCAACCTGTCTACGCCTTCGTTCGCTCTTGTTTAGACGAGACTTCACAGACTAAAACATTCATCCTCTGGCAGCCGCCTCGCAATCGCTACCCTGAACACCCGGTCCCCGTCTCCAAGAAGCCGAATTCATACAAGACCAACATCATCGCCCCTGCCAATTATGGTGCAGTCCGCGGAGGTGTTGTGCAGGGATTACAAGGGGGCACGGGCGGTCAAGAGTCTCTTGCAGAGCTGGGGCTGGTGCCTCAGAGTTTGCTTATGGTCAAATGGGATGAAGAAGAGATGAATTGTAAGGCGCCTTTTTCGCTCGGAAAGGACCATGACTGATTTTAATTCTCCCAGCGAGTTCTTTCTCGGCGCCATTGAAAGACGAACTCAGGAAAAAGAGCGAACCATTACCACCCCCAGCTGTGAAAGAGACGAGCGAAAGTGGGACACCTGTAACTGCTGATGCGCCCGACCAACCCAAGGAAAAGAAGATACCAAAGTAAGTGTATCGTATCTCTTTGTGGCACTTATGCTGATCACTAGTTGTGTAGGTGGTTGCAAAAAGGGTTGTTGAAGAAGAAATAAAGAATATTAGAGAATAGCGGGGGCCGGTAAACCAGTTGTACTTTGTATGCATAAGTGGGGCACATGATTCCTGTCTTGAGTTGGAATTGGTCAGATTATTGAATTTGGGGCTGGCAGATGGACTTTGAATGATTTCATATATCATCAACATGCAGGATACAACGACTACCAGATATACTACCCGTACCATTCTCACGAAGTGGTATCTAGTACAACGCATCAGCCAACTTACAGAACTTTGATAATCCATGAACTCACAGAAGAAATAGTCATCCACCAAGGGCAAATACCCCTCCACCAAGTCGCCCACCAATCCCAAAATAGGTAGCCTTTCCAGAGCTCTCGCAACACTGACAATCTTGGGTCTCGTCCAACCAATCCACATAGGACCCGTCATGAATGCCTGCAAAGCAAGCTTTTTGTCCTGTTGGGCATAATGTGACATAAGTAAAGGTGATTCGCTCTTGGATCGCAGTCGGCGTGACAAGAGGAGAAGCGCCAGAGGAATAAGGTAGGGTGACATAGAACGAGAAAGCGTGGGAAGGGAAGACGGGTTATATGGGCGTGTGACTTCTTGACGCTACAGGAGTGTATCAGCTCTGTGATCTGCAATGGTTGGCTAAAAAACTCACAGATGTTCTTATCAAAAGGTAAATACGAGCCAGTCCCACGCAGCAGGCCACAGCTTCTGCAATATACTCGCTTCCCTTCAGCTGTGGGATTAGATCGAGCGGATGCTCCAGATACTTCTCAGGCAAGTTACCCGCCATGGGGAAGAGATGAGATCGAAGAGGAGAGTAAGCTGGCAATTGAGGAGTGACCGGGTTATTTCCGTCCTGCGGTTGAGATGATGACGGATCCAAGACCTCCGATGGAACGGAAGCCAGATCGAATTCACGTTGAGGAGTGGGTTGAGAAAGAACCGGTCGCCGAGTCTTGAGCATTAATAATAGGCGGAGGAAAGTTCTACGGATCATCAGTCAACACATGCAGCTTATATGGTGGATATTAGAAATCTTACTTTAGCGATTCCAATCCAAGGACCACTTTCCATCTCCTTCTGTCACCCAACTTCTTTCTTGCGACCATCTCAACAAGCAACTCTAGATACGATATTGTACTCAGCGCTCGACTAGCTTTCTCATAGAGCGATGAACTCTCAGTCCAGTAGCGGGTATAACGAGCATGATCAGATGGTGGAGGTAATAGCGGATGTATTCTTGTGGTAACTGACTCTTGCGACGCTGATAAAGGCTCTGTTGGCGTTCGGGGCTTCGCAAATGGGTGGGGAGGAAGCGAAAGAGATGATGAGAGATGAGACGAGAGTATTTTATCGTGGTATCCAGCCACAAGAGACAGAAGGGCATATACTAAGTCACGAACTGATTAGCTACCTGTTATTGTAATGAAATGTGGGCATTTACATCCTTCAGATGCCACCTCGGCATCTTCGAAGCGTCCAGGCAAGAGCCAGGTGATATTCGAGATGGAGGATTCGATAGTCTGGACAGCGGAAAGGTTGGAGAGCAAGAACGAGTGGTATGCTTCTAGAGGAGACATATTAGGCCGACGCTGCTGTATAAATGTTGTAGTTGGATTGATGACCTCTCAAACGGTGAAAACGAAATGAGTGGATGATGGGATGTGTTTTCGGGCGATAATAGCCGGTGGACGACACGCGGGTATTTTCCTACAACAGGAGGTTGAACAGACTAAGATCAGGACACCGAGGCAAAACCTGTTCGGCAGCAGCGTTGGAATAAAATAAAATAAAAATAAAACTCCGCCGTCAATCGGTGAT
>NC_006687.1:1240000-1277500 GCF_000091045.1 Cryptococcus deneoformans JEC21
GATGGTCCGAATGCAGTTGGGATGGATGTGCGTTGGTTGTAAGGGGTTTTACGAGAATTCATCTTCAACAAGATTCCACTATGCAACATCCCCTGCTATATGGTCGTCAGTGAACCTCGTCTCATCTTCCCAAGTTCATTCATCCCTACATCTTCTGGTCCGCGCCTAATATCATGTTCTTCCTTGGATCTAGGAGAAAACCGAACCTGCGCCTATTATCACGTTCTGCAGTCTCCCTTGGATCCATAGAAACGATCTGACACAACCGATACACACACCAATAGATATCAGCTAGCTCGGCAGTCGTTGGTGATCGCCCATTTCTTCTTCCATTGCTTGCTGCCGTTTGTACCTTGCACACTCTTTGAAGTGCACCCCACGACTGATCTTCGTTCTATGTATGTCATACCAGACGAATACGACACAGTTGATGCATCAAGATAACAGTTATTTAGATAACATAAAGATTAAGTTTAACAATAAGATCCTATATGATTTGACTTTGAGAACCAACAACTCCGCGGCAAACCACCTCAGCTGCTGCTGGAAACATCAACAGGCCGGCCCAAAGAAAGATCCAAAGGTGGATTTGTAACCACCTTGTGCCCTGTGGCACCATCTCCTTGAGTCATACCACTCATCCCCAACCCGTTCTCGTCCCCCGTCGACGTCCTGGCCTCCTCACTTGCACTTGCGCTCTTTACTCTATTGACAACGATGCCCTTAGGTGCTTTGGTTCCCTTCTTCTTATCCTTAAAGATATCTTTCAAAATCTCCTTGACGTCTGAATCCTTGTTCATCCGTCTGGACTGTAAGCTTGATCGCGGGGCAGATTGAGAATGGAAAGAATCATCGAACGAGGCGATGGAGGGTGCACCAGAGGTAGAGACAGTATCTACTCGTCCACCTATGTATGTTTACATAATTTTATGAGCATAGGTGCGCTACAGTGATAGAAGGAAAGGACAGATAGGGACGTACCGAGAGCATCTCTCAAGTCTGTGACATCGATTGTCCGTGATAGTCTTTGACCGTTGACACTTTGGTAACTGGCATTGTTCATACTCATGAGTAATGCACTAGCCGCATTGTAATGTGAATCATCATCAGGCCGGAGATTGGCTGAGGAGAATCTTTCCATAGCTAGATGGAAAAGTATCATTCGTCAGCTTCGCTCTACATTTATTGTAGTGTTGATAGAGGCCGTGGAACGATGTGTGCAAGAATATAAACGGGGGTTACGTACAATCCTTGATAGCCTGTTCTACACTCCATTTCCCATCAAACAACCTCTTCAATCCAGCTTCATCCATCTGTTTCGCCGCCTGGACTGTCTGTGATTTCACGAGCGCATCCAGCAAGGTATCTTGGTCTAACAGCGGTTTTGCGGTCGAGGATGATTCACCCTCGAGTGTGTGTTGAATAAACGAAACAGGTTCTTCAGGAAGAGATAAGAAGACGGGCGGACTGTCTGGGACGGGGTAGGGAGGAATGAGATACGGTTCAGGGAGGGAAGCCAAAGCCTAGGCAAGAAGGTAGCAGAGTTAGTTTACACGGCATTTTTGAAAGATGAAGAGAGCCAAACACACCTTGTTCGCCAAATCATCAATTTCAACGATCCCCCACCTGTCCGCAATCCTCCTCCAAACCAAACTAACCAGCTCTCTTATCGCCCTCTTCCTCTCCAATACCCACGCTCCAGCCCTCCCATCACCCGGTCTTCTCACAAGCTCGTTCCCTGCATCCCTATCGACCGCCAGCAACATTGGCGCCCCAGTGACAAGCGCTGCTACAGGGACTACCATATGCATCGCGTCGAGGATACGAAGGGCAGCAGCAAAGTCCAGGGGGGTCGCAACGTTATCAAATGAAGAAAGGTGTGTGTAAGACTGGAGTCTGTTGAGAGGTAATGAAGGGCGATGGGAGCGACTATTCCTTTTGGGAGGGGTGGTGGCGCCCGATCCGGATTGCGTCTGAGTGGCTGTCTCGCCAGGGGTAGGTTCAGTGACTTTGAAAGACACGCCCTTCTCGCGGTTAGGCGTAGCGGTCTCAGATCCAGATCCGCCAGAGGCTGGGGTCGGACCAACATCTGGAGCAAGAGCCACGGGGGGATCCGAATCTTTGACGGTGACGGCTGAAGCGGTAGGGTCGGTATGTATTTCTGGCGAAGCTGCCGCTGTTGTGGGGACTCCCGTAGGGATCCCATCCCCATCTGCCATGCCGAGGCAAGAACTCATCATGAGCGAGTACACTGCCGCGTTGAGCGCATGGCAGAACCTGTACGTCGCCATATCCGCCGATGGCCCCTTTTCCTTTTCTCTATTTTGTGCACTCTGCTTACCTGGCGTTGTACGCGGTGTTGGGCCTCTTTGCATCTCAGTTTCCAAGAATAGGATCAACGCGCGCGCATAAGTAGACCGTACCGAATAATCAGCCTCGCATAAAAGTGGGAGGGTTTCTTGCCACACTTCTGGGGAGATGGGGTTGCGACGTGATGAACGGTGGGCTTGGGGACGTAGGTATTCGAAAAGAGGTGTAAGAAACGGCGTCTCTGCCGGAGCCGGCAATTTACCCTTGTTAGGCGGTGTGGGGCTGCCAGGGGTGCTCGGCGTCGGTTGGGGAACATTGTTACCTTGTTTCGACTCTGCATCGTTATCGGCCGCATCGGTCATGATCATCACACCCGAGATACAGCATGTCAATACCCTGATAATCTCTGATCTAGCGGTATCACTTGATGGGATTTCGGCAATACGTAGGGCAAGTTCTTCGACGATATCATTGATCTGGTCGGCATAGTAAATGTGTGTCCCAAGGCTGCTAACACACTGTACGAGTGACGGGAGAAGAGCGTCACGAAGGTCAAAGTGGATTCGGCGGATGATGAGGGAGACGAGGTGTTGTAAGAGGTCGGTGACGCCTAACCCAACGAGGGAAGTGGTAGAGTTGAGGATAGTGGTGACCATGGCAAGCGCTGAGGTGTGTTTGGGTGTAGGTGTTCTGTCCTGCAGGTCCATAAGGACCTCAACGAGCCGGGTGGGGACGATAAATCTGTACTGCAAGGGTATCCACGCGGTCACTTGCTCTGCGACAAAACAGTCCCTCTCGGCATACTGCCATCCATGCTTGTCGAGGAACATCACTAATCGGTCGATGATCTGGGACGCTTGGGTGACATTACACTGCTGAAGAAGTGAGTGAAGCGAGCGGAGAGCGGCAGATACGACATCCGCAGAGGTAGGACCCTTTTCTCCTGGGATATGCGCATGCAAGCTTGGCGCTCTGCGCTGGGCGACGGGGCCTTTGGCTGCGAACTCGCTAAAGAACGGTGATGGGCTGGCATCCATACCAATCTTTGCACTCTCGAGCTTGAGCTCGGATATTTGCCCCTCAAAGGTGTTGACCAGCAGGGGCGGGATGATAAGATCGATCTGTCGAGGAAAGTCTCTGGTAGACGCAAAGATGGCGTCCGACGTGGCTGCCCCGTTGAGTCCGGCGAGTGCGATAAGCCTCGTTCGGTTTTGCTGCTCCGTATCCGGTTTCTCGCTCGAGTCCAGCAAGCTTACAGTCGCCATGCTGCCAAACTTGCGCAGGATCTCAAAATATGTCTTGGTCAGAGTGTCATCCACGCCCACAGCGGATCCATCGGTGTACGTTGTGTACGCGATGAAGGCGGCAGCAGCCCTGCCGACGACCTCGAGATCAATCCCTCCGCGCTGGTACACCCGCACATCGAGACTGCTGTCGATCACACGCAGCGTGGACCGGGCGAAAAGAGCGATGTCCCGTTTACATTCCGTCAAGAGGGCGCGGAGGATGGCAAGACTGATGAGGAGGCTGGCACGGTACTTGTGGTTGCCCGAGCTGGCTCTGGCTGATTCTTGGGCGACACGCTTCTCGAGTTCTTCGCCGATCTTTGCGAGCTTGGAGGGTTTGTTTGTCGCAAAGTAGGTGAGTTTCGAGAGGTCCTGGGCGAGCGGGCGGTATTCTGGGCCTGCGGTGAGGAGCGCTTTTGGCGGGGGATAGCAGGCGTTGAGATGGGCGACCTCTGGCTGGAGGGTTCTGCAGGGAATGCAGCCCATCGTGTTTACAGAAATGTACGGCGGGAAGAGAAACAGAAATCAATAATGAAGAGTAACACCGGCGACCGGCGACATGACGACACCCGCGCAGCAGCACAGCGGCCGCCGTCCACAACCCGCGACACCAGACCACGAAGTATCTAATTCATGTATAAACTGCATCCACAGGGCAGCTAAAACACTTTTGTATTGTACTGTATTCACAGAGCATCGACAGAGATGTGAGAGAGACGGGAAAAGAGGGAAAAGTACACATGGACCACATTAAAATTAACAACCGTTTACTGCTGCTTGCAGTCGGGGTTTGCAGCAGCGGCATTAGCATCAGCCGCACCCTCGGCATCCTAATTACTGACCACACGTCAGCCCCTTCGGGAATCGATACGCACTCGAAACGTAAAGAACAACACTAACCTCGTCATCGTCGTCCTCAAAGTCATCCTCATCCTCAAAGTCGTCCTCCTCTTCAAAGTCCTCATACCTTAAAGCCTTGCCGGTGAAGTAGTCGACAGCCCGGGGGATAATCTTCTCCTTAAAGTCCTCGCCAATCTGGTAGTCAAGCTCAAGTCGGCTGTCGAGCTCTTCGAGCTCTTCCTCGTCAATATCAGAAGCTTCGAGAGTGTCGGGGGTAGGGGGCTGAGGAGGCTTGAAAAAGTTGAAGAAAGAGTCGGTAGGAACAACCTTTCGGATAGTACGTGTCCGGCCAGTGGCTAGAAAAAAAAGTCAGCCTGTGCAGCCAGGCACACGCAAAGCAAACATACTCTTGTTCCTCTGCTTCTTGATTTCGACCTTCTTGGTGAGGTCCTTCTCTTCCTTCCACTTGATCTCAGTACCGATAGCCTTGTCATAGACAAAGTCGCCACCGTAGCCAACTTGTTCCTACAACCAATATATTAACAATCTGTCCAGCATCTTTCTCCATGCCTAATACTCACTTGGTAGTAGTAGGTCTTTGTCAATTCAGCGTCCTCAAAGAACTCGTTCGCGGTAAACACAAAGTGGAGCTTGAATCCGGGCTTTTCACCGTCGAGGTAAGAAAGCCGGACGTCAACGAGGTGCTTGAGAGCCTCCTCATCTCGGTCGGAAATGGTCTCGGCAGTAGGGACGTGGTTCTTCAAAGCAGTCAACCAGAACTCGGGGATACCCTTGACGTCCTCGCCGCCGGTAGCCTCCTCCTTGGTCTTCTTCTCTTCCTCATCCTCAGCATCAGAGTCCTCCAAGTCGGAAGCTTGGCCGGCCTCAATCTCGGATTCAGTTGGCTCGGCCTCACCCTTGACAATGGCCTGTCGACGTTCGTAAAGGGGTTGGTACTTGACAAGGAACTACATACAGCAGAATATGTTAGCATCCTTTCCCTCAAGAATGCAGATGACTAACCTTCTTCTCCAACTCGAGGATGGCCAACTGGAACTCGCCCTCAATCTCAGAATGCTTGGCCTGCACACCCTTCAAACCATCGATTCTTCGTCGGACCGCAGGAGGGAGAGACTCAATGTAACCAGAAGGCTTGCCGACAAGGCCGTCAAGCTTAGACTGGGCAAAGGCGAGAAGCGCAGGGTTCTGTGGAGTCGTTAGCACGTGACAAGGTTTAAAACAGCCGATCGGAGTCAGAAGGGCGGATGGCCGACAGACAGACACACGGGCGCCAAAAAACGCCAGGAGTCAAATGCACATCAAGTCCTAAAAGACTTATTGCACAATAACTTGACCACCTAAAAATTTCCTGCACAGTGCACGATCCCTCCACCTCCACTCCGCCTTTCCACCCTTTTGTGACCGGAATCTAAAATCCTCCCACATCAAGCGGCCTGGCCAAAGACTCACCTGCGCCAAGAGGGAAGCCGGGTTGGCACCACCAACTTCCTCATCCTCTTCACTCTCTTCGCCTTCCTGCAGAGTTTCTACGGTGGGCTGGCCCAAGTTGGCGGGTCGGTTCTGGAGGACACCAGTCTCGAGAGGGGTGTTTTGGGGGGTAGGCGCAACGTCGAGGTGAGAGTCGGCGCGCTGGATGTCTTGGGACTGGGACATTGTCGAAGTACTGGTCTTGAGGGAAATGCAGAGGATGGATGGAAGGAAGAAATGAAGAGAGGTTGGAAGGAAATGGGAAGGGGCTTGGGATGCAAAAGATCAAATCCATAAGTTGCGTGGGGTGGCGAGCGTCGCGTCAGCTGGGCAATATCGCCGTATTCCCGTGAGCGTGGCGTTTCTATGCTTCTCTTTCCTCAGGAGATCACATCATGTATTGTTCATCCTTCATCAGATAGGATAATAGAGCAGAAAGCCGAAACCCCCATGCGGGTATATGTGTACAGACAACTCCACAAAAATCCCAACTACTTGTGTTAAAGTAGATAAAGAAACAGACGAATATATACTGATAAAGAGAAAATCGAGCCACAGAGAGACAATATACTGCTTTATTTCCCTTGTTCATAGTCCCGCATTACCTTTTCTAAAGACATTATAGAATAGCCATATCTCTCAGAGCATTTTTTAAGATCGTATCCTTCAAACTTTGTCAGCCTCGGCACCTTAACACCTAAAGATCCCAAAAAGAAGTGTTAAAGCTCACTTGACAAGCAGTCATTACAACCTTGACATTCTGCCTATCCACCGCCGTCGTCACATGGCAATAAATTTCCTTCTTCGATGTCCTATTCAACGACCTAAACTTGATCTTGAAGAAGTCGACTGCATCCTGGAAGGAGTAGGGCTGGCCCTCGAATTCGGGGAAATATTCCTGGATCTGCTGACTTGGGTCTTGGATTTTGGCTTGGAGAAGATCGGCCTTGTTGAGGAATAGAATCTAGGACGTTTGTTAGACAGGGGACGCTGACTGGATAGGTTACCGGTAGAGCCTTACGATTGATGACTTGGTGAACCCTAAAAGTCAAGTTAGCTCCGCCCTGTCTAAGCTTTCACGGTCCAGCTTACATTGGGAGTTACAAATAGAATCAAACAGCATGAGAGCTTCTTGCATACCATTCGATTCTATATCCAATCCGTTTATCATCTGTCTTCCAACGAGTTGGTGGAGTTACTCACCTCGGTCTTCTATCAGGCACGAATTGTAATCTGAAAGAGCTACAAGGAACAAAATGGCTGTAACGTCCTCTACAAAGTTATAATAAGCAGTTGTCTAGATAAAGTTCTGTTGGAAGAAAGAAACCTACCGAAGCATGACGCCCACTTCCGTCTTTCTGACCTCTGACCACCTACATCAAATAGTCTAAACACTACGTCGTGAATAGGGAATCTTGTCTCCGTGATACCTAGTCACCCGTCAGCAACCCATTCTCTCTACAAACTATATTCCCTACTTACCTGTTGTCTTACTTCTAACCCTTAATATATCATCACTACTCGGTTTAAAATCTTGTGCAAACAATCTATCCAAATCGGCGTAGAAGTACGGCATATTCTCTGCCAAAGCAAACTCATTTCCTCGCTTGTAACATTCCTGTACATTCTGGTCTGCCCAAAGACTTTTGAGGGCGGTGAGGTACTTGATGGGGTACGGTTCATTGGTATTTATAGGTGGTTCGGCGTCGACGAGGGAGATGTATCTGCGGTTTTCGGGTTGGACGGCAAGGCCTAGTTCGTCCATCACATCGATGATGGCGCGCATGCCACCGACAATGTTAGAAAATGTGAGTTTCCTATGGCCAGAATGTAAGTATTATTTTCGAGAAGAATGAAATAAAACGTACCGGTAGTCCTCGACCTCATTTGATTCAAACGGTTTGTCATGTATCAGACGCATCTGTTTCAAGCTTAATTATAGTCAGTACATTCCTAATAGCGAGACGCACATCCTAACACTCACATTGTCGACTTTCCACTCGCTCCTGCTCCCAACAATAGCAGCTTGACTTCTTTCGCCATACGTTTCTCATCCTATAGAAATAAATATTGTCAGCCATCAGTCCTTGACGATCCATGCCTTTGGCCTTCTTCTTTTCAAATAATCCAATTCTTTCGACATCATACGCCCGTTCGAAAATCATACTTTGAAGCCAATGAAAGCCGAGACTTACTTCCTTCAAAGCTCGGTCAATCTCTTTACTACGTGCCTCGGCTACGGGATCGCCAGTCGTGGGCGAAGACATACATCCACCCATCTCGTCTGAAAGTTGGTCGTTGCTGGTATGCGCAGTTGGTGATGAATGGATCACGAATTTACTCGGCGTGGCACTAGCTTTGAAGATGTGCAAAACGGGGAATGCTTTTCTGCTTGACGCGTAGACAGTATTGTCGGGAAACTGGTATGTCTTTCGGATGGCACCAGAGGCGAGAGAGAATGCTGAGGGATAAAGTGATTCAAGCAGAAGAGAATACCGAGGATCCAGTTATTATCGCACCTAGGGCTTAATCGGTCGTGCGTGACGCAAAGACAATAGGCGTTCGGACAGTAGACAATAGAAATTCGGAACGTGAAGTGCGCCAGGTGTGAGTGTGTGTGTGTGTGTCGGTAATGTTTTTTGTCCGAGATCGTGTTGCGTTTCCCTATTTTCCGAACACGGCTTGAGATGAGAGATGCGTAGCTGATAACTGGGGACAGAGTACCGTGCGTGATTCCTGTGTTCGTCTGATGCTCGGAAAAAGGTTATAAAATACGAAGATAAGGTAGATCACCCGGCAATGTGTATTGTAAGCCAGCCTTTCGGGTTCCTAAAATAACTCTCAGGCGCGCAAAAGCGACGTGCAGGTATACCGTGTATAATCGATCCTTGTTATCTTGGTTATTATTCCAAGCTTCTAACTCTAAGGCGGTGGTGGCAATAATTGACGCCTTTGCCCTAGCTGAAAGGTGAGGACGAGTGAGAGTGACAGTGGCAGAGAACGGAGCTGGATGTCGGAGGGAAAGAGATCCGTGATTGAGAAGATGGGTCCCGATGGCCCCGGTATGGACTGATGGCGATGGCAGTGGCAAGTGCTGTTGGCTTGCAGCGGATGATGGCGGAGTGGGGACGCGTCAAATGATTCAGAGTAGAGCTCGCTCTTGTGTCTGATTCTGGAATTGGAGGCGAGGCCGTACACGGTCGATGAGCCGGTATCGGAAAGGAAGGTTTACGCGTACAAGTCGTGACTGCGACGACGACAGCGATGGAAAGAGCCAAGCAGGGAGTTTCAATGAGTGATGCGAAAGATAAAGGGAAAGACCGTGACAAGTCAGCTTTGAACGAAACCCCGACGGTCTTTGAACACGATCTCATTTGACTGCTCACCTCTTCTTGCACGTGGCAACGTTACAGCACGACGAAAAACGGATGAAGGAAAATAAAAGTGAACAATGTATAAAGACTAGTCGGACCGACGATGGATGTACTCAAGAGCGGTTCAGGATTCAAGAAAGCGCTAAAAGCGCTACGTTCAAAGTTCGCCAGTAGTCTCAAAGCTCAAAGCTTACCATTTGAATTGATGATCTGCAATCGGAGTTTTACTACGTATGGTCAGGGTAGATAGCCATTTACAAATCATCATAATCTGTTGTATGCATTCGCAAGTTGCCGGAAGCTGCCCCATGCCGCCATATACTCAGACAGTCAGAGGGCGGAGAAAAGGCAAGAGGAATTGAATGGATGGGAATGAATGTGGCTGAAGAAAGAACAAAAGACAACCGGCAGTTCCAGGCACGCGTTAACCATATATTATCCCTCCCTGACTTCCCTGATTAGGTAATTTCATCGGTAACTCAATTCATAGTGCAAAATGCCCGCCGCCGCAATGTCCAAAAGCGAGGAGTGATCGTCATTCACCTTGGACCATCATAACACCATCCCCTTATCTTTCTCGACCTTGCTTGTCGAGCTCGATTCCAGCGCCGGCATGTACAGAAAGCTTACATTCGGCGGTACAATAAACTGGCTAGAGCGATTCCCCAATCACAACGCAACAAACTAAAAGAGGGATCAACAAAAAATATAGATGATACAAAATTACTAGTAATACTTGATATGCACAACAAGACGCATCTATAGATAACCTGACTAGTATGGTACAACTCATCCTACACGTACATACCTTCACGACTAGTCTCAAGCACGACCTTTTGCCCAAAGGCCCAATCCTCCAATGACAACAACAGCAGCTACCACGCCCCACTTCCAAACCCCATTCTTCGCCCACCAAGTCTGCATACCTTTAGCACTCTCTACACTTATCCCAAACGTCTTTTCCACAAGCCACCCAATGCCAAGGCTGCTGCCCCTAGACTTCCCTTGGGAATATGAAAAAGGCGAAGAAGATACCTTGGGGAAAAGGGATTGACAAGCTTTTTCTTGCTCTGCCTTCTCGAGTGATCGACGACGCCGACGAGGCCTCGCTTTGAACGTACTCCCCTTCCCTCTTCCGCTTCCCGACTCACTCAAGCCCACAGATCGTCCTCCTGATTCTCTCCTTTGGGCAACACGTCTCGACAGGTTGGCTTCCCACTCTCCACCACCCTGGGCTCTTGCAACAGTCGGCATGGGATTACCTCCAAAACAGTAGCTGGAGGAAGCGGAGGCGTAGGCCGAGGCAGAGGCTGAGACGGAGATTGGAGACATAGAGGTAGAGGGTGGCCCACTGAGCGAATAACGCCAAGCAAGGAAAGACGCGGTAGACTGGTGAATGAGGGTTGAAGGGGATGACAAGAGGTTGCAAAGAGTGCGGGCGGCTGAGCTCATAGGAGCTGTTCCTTCTCGCAATATGGATGGAGACCGAGAAGTTCGAGCAGAGTGAGTACTATGTGTGGAAGCAGGATCTGCCGCAGATTCCGAGCTTGTCAATGGCGAGCAAAAGTGTTGAGAGGCAAAGTATCCATCCATATCGTCCCTAGCGCGAGGTGTAGGCTCGTGCAGTCTGGAATCTGATATCTGGGATGGATGTGTGGCTCGCTCTGAGACTGCGCTCGGAGTAGACGAGATGGATTCATGAATAGAATCGTTTGCAGATATCCTTGTGACGGGAGTCATTCTCTCGAGGTTGCCACTTGATTCTACAAGTTACATCAGCGCTGGTCATGAAACAAGAGCAGAAAGATAACCTACCCCGATTGTCAAAGACAACCACAGCATGCACCCAATCTTCTCGATTTGCATACCCAGCTATCAGTCTTCGTAACTCACTCTCTATCTCGCGTGAAGGTGGCGGTACAGGACTCAAAAGGGCATTCAATGTCTGATATGCCTGATACACTTTACTTTGCACCTATAACTGAGATTAGTTTCATCATCCCCTTCCCCAATTATATGCTTACTTGATCAATTTCAAGACTTGTAATAAGCCTTATCGCCACTCTACCATCACTGATAATCCCAAGGGCCCCCCCATCAAGTTTGACCATCTCCACACATTCTTTGACCTCCTTCAAAACTTTTTCAATCTCGTCCTTCGTCCCAATAAGAGCTACAGTAACAACACCTCGTCTTTCCTCTTTTCCATCTTCCATCTCCACGTCACGATTTGGCCATCGCTGTAAACTCAAATGAAGGCTCAGACTCTCGGTCGGCAAGCTCAATTGCGGCAATACCAAATCACCACCTACATCGTCATTGGCATCAGCATCGTCCTCTCCAACAGGAGATGCCGCCGACGATGCCCTCGAGAGGGAGGAAAGAGAAGCCACATAGCTCGGCATACTAGCAAAGCTCATAGGCGATCCAGGTTCTGAGGGAGGTAAAGAAGGTGATGTCGGCGTGGCTGGTCGTGGGAGATCGCGAAGCCGCAAGTGGTGCAATGTATGCTCTCTTAAACGAGCGGGATCATGGACGTGTTGGTGGTGGTGATGATGTTGATGATGTTGGGATGTACGAGGTCTCGATGCAGGGTCGTCTGTAGAAACACTTGGAGAGACACCGTCAAAAGGGTGGATCGTATGTTCTGGGCTGGGCGTGATGGCGAGATTAGCCTCAGTGTCAATAGTACCGCCAGATTGGATATCACCAGGGGATACCGTCTCTGTACTGCTTGAGTCGCTTGGTGAACGTTCAGTTTGTCCGTTGGTAGGCTCTGACTCATCGATCTCCATATTATTTGTGGCTTCATCTTCCCGGGATGTTTCCATGAGATCTGTGGCAATCGCCATCGCTGCTGATTGATGCTCCTTTTCAGACTGCGATATAGGGCTCCTTGAGATGAGTTCACTACCCCACTCGCTCATACTCTGTACGCCATAGTCGCCTGCGACATCACTGTCGCGCGCCCCTGGGCCGGGTGGCGACTCGCGCTGATAAGCCCGTGCGGCTTCTGCAGTCTTCTGGCGCTGCTTATGCCTCGCTCTAAGGTTGGTCGGGAACATGCTTTATATGCTGAGGTGGCGCAGCTGGACAAGTGTATATAGATGTGGATGAAAGAACAAAGGATCGGCGGAAGTTGTGGGGATTTACTAGCTATATTGGCAAGTGGTTACGTGCTGAAGCCTGAGGTGTGACGCGTGACTTGGGACGACTTGAATCTTATCGTCGGCCGACCTTTATAAACGTCGCCCGCCGCTCTCGTCTGATATTGTTGTAATGTTCTCGAGATGCATTCGCATACCTCTTGAGAGCGCTTGGGATGGGGATACCGGATGCCAAGAATGGATATCTGTGGCTTGTAGATACACGCCCGCCTGCCACTTTCGTTCCCCACTCGCGGCGCGGGAGCTCCAACGAACATAAGGCCAAGCATGCTCAGCCGTCGGCAAACGATACACGCACGAGCGCGACGCGTTTCTGCTTATACATATCACATATCTGCTGTTAGCATACAGCTATCGTCTGTACAGTGGTGATAATGGCTGATGGCACTGCATTGCTGTGGATATATACAATGTTCCGCCCTCCCTTCTCACGTTGTTATGGGCGTATCCATCGCCTTAGTTCTCCCAGATCTTCCCCCTGTAGTTCTGTAGATCTCTGTTAGCTCGTCCCAAAGGACACAGCTCCGTCTGACAGGGGAAAAAGATATTCTAAAACAGATACATACATTACCATCGTATGCCGCCATCATATTATACTATTTATTGAATCTATTCTTATCCATCCCCGCTTACGATAGCCTTGCATTATTAAACCTTGACCAACAACTCATCCACATTATCCTTGCCTTCAATTAGCCTTTTCAAGATGACAACGAAAAGCCATTCAATGTCTTTGACATCCTCTTTTGTAACCGCCGCACCCTCCAAATAAATCGTATTCAACCTCAACCCCTTCTCGTGACCCAAAACGGCCGTCGAAAATCCGGCCGTGGCCAATGAACCGCCAATCTGGACCCACGCCACGTCTTTTGCGTTTTCCGGTAACTTGACATGGCCCAAGTTTGAAAAGCTGAGAGCTTCACCAAACGGTTTCTCGGATGCAGCTTCGTTGAGGAAAAAGTCCTCCCACTTGGTCGGTCGGTGCGGATCAGCGTGAGGGGGATCGTACACTCCGTCAGGGACTTGCTCGAGGATACCCATACGCATTCGAGCACTCTCGATACTTTCTGGATCCATGAGGTAATTAAAAACATTCTTCGCTACCACCCAAAAGCTTTCGCCGGGGGTGAATTGAATGTCAAATTGGTATGAGCTGACATAATTGCCCATGCAATATGCATGTCCGAGTTTGTAATCACGCTCGGATCGAGGAGTGCTGGCGGTAAGTCTAAAAGGAGAAAGGGTGTGCCGGAATTTAGACCAGATGGCAAGCGCGTAAATAGACTTGAGGACTGCGTGCAGAGCGAGGATGTTATGCGCTCTGGCGACTTGTTTCAAAGAGGCCATTTGATCGGCAGGGATGGAGAGAAGAGAGTAACCGGGTGAACAGTTGAAAGGGGATTCGCGCACATGTGTAGCCGGCCAAGTTGCGCCGGTCGAAAAGAACCTTTGGATAAAAAAAGGCAGACGAGGAAGAATAAGATGTTGCCAGACCATTGGAAGCAAAAAGGAGAGAGATGGCTTGATATTCATTGTATCTTCCAGGCGAGGGATGGTCTCGAGTTTTTCGTAAGGGAGTTGGGAAACATCCTTTGCGAGAAGAGCATCAAAGAAGATGCTGAGCCCTTTACCGTCGACTATAAGATGGTCCGCGACGAGTGTGATGTACGTCGTACTTTTCTTAAGGCTAGTATCGATTGTCACTTGCCACAATGGACGACTATTCAGGTCGTCTGTTGACTTTTTCTGCCCATTCTTCTGAAGGATATTTCCGATCTCCACTGAATCATCATCTTCGGGCTGGTATTCTGCTTCATCAAGGATATCCTCTGCAGGCCAAGGTTTTTCCCTAAGCACTTCAACGGGATTCGTTGTACGGTGACCCTCAATGCGAACGTAGAGCAGAGGGAAGTGCTCTTGCAGCTCGGCAATACGCTGCTCTAGAAAAGTCCTGGAAGGCGCCGCGTCGGATGGATAGGATGCTGCGATGGCAAGAATAGGAGGGTAGCCTGCGTTGCGGCGCGTGAGACTGAATCGTTCGTGGAGAGAAACTTGAAGTTGGAAAAGAATGAGCTGTGAGCTGTCAAGGGGGCAAGAAAGAGGGACACGTACCAGGACGCGTTTGAGTTGGCATGTTCGCGCTGCTGTGGTATATTGCTATTAGTGGGGGCGTTGGGTATACAGGTATATCTGGGAGATCAAGAAATGGGCAATGTGACAGCTAAAATTACATATATATCGGGAAGGATTGTGCATACTTAAACATATACTTTATGTCTTATAACGATACGCATTCGTACCCATGTGATGACCCTCGGCCACGGGTGGTGGAAAGAGCGCCCGCCAACGGCCAACCGCCAGGTCTCGGCGCCGGCGCCAGCGCGAAGCAATTAGAAATAGAGAAAAATAGTTAAGCGTTGTTCATCTATACGTAATAGACCCTCATCCCTCGCTCTTGTTGGCGGCACCCATCTCCGCGCGTTCATTGGCCCTGCTGAGAGCCTCAAAAATTCGTAGGCACTCACAACATTCACACTGCGTACTGCTTTAGAGGACAGTGTTTAATGGATAGTTGATGGTGGATGAGCCGTGGGCGTTGTGAGAGGCAAAAGGGGCAGGCGGTTGGTCATGGACCTCAAGCACGGCTACCTGTAACAAATACGTACGGTACAAAGCCGTCGGATGAGAATCAATCTTCTTCGTTTTTTAACATTCAGCACATGATCGTACACAATCAAGTTTCGTCCGTCTACAATCTACTGTCCGTCTAATAAACGCATTATAGGGAAATGAATATAGACTTCTTACGGTACATCACTTGATTGAACACACCACCATCTTAATCATTCTTCCTTTGCTTCATCCCCTTCAACATCATCTTCATCATCCGACCTTTCATCCTTCCTATCATTCAAAAACACTGCTCTTGCCAGGATCCTCAAGATGAGAAAATACCAAACCAAGTTGAGCAACTGCAACAAAAAGATCGGGATGAAGATCTGCCACTTCATCCACCAATCGATCCATCGGTCGTTCCAGGGATCAAATGTCGTTCGGTCCGGGAAGGGGATGAGGTCAAATTGGGTCCAGACGGAGTGGAGGATGACGATGTTTAGATAGTGTCTCATATACCTTTTAAAAAAACTCAATGTCAACATACAGGCCAAATTAACCCCGAAATGAGGGATGCACTCACGTCCAGACGATGGTGAACCACGCGAACAAGGGGACAGAATAGAATTCTGAAACATAGTTGACGCATTTGGCAAGCTGTACTCAAAAAGTTAGATAATCATCCAAGTTACGGACGAGACGTTTTGAGCAGAAAAAGGTAGGCTTACACCAAGGAATAGGTCTGACACATCCATGGTGATGAAAATCGCCACACCAATGTAGGTCAGCTATGCAAAGCGGGTCAACATCCATCTAGACACGATTCAAAATCTGTCCGACATACATAGACTGTGTAACTCCATCCAATGAGCCAAAGAGTAACGATATGCTGTACATCTCTCATTACTTGTTGTTCACTCGCAGAAGCAAGTCAACAAAAGGACTCACATGTGCCACAAGCTCCTTGTAATCCTTTCTCGGCTTTTCAATCTTGGCAATCATAATGATCGTCTGCTGGAGCCAATATGACGCTTGGAGGAGATAATAAGTTTTGAGATGGGAGGTCATCTCCCGGTGAGGATATTCTAACCAGAAATGCTCTGTCTTAAACCCTGTATTCCCATCAGCCGCCGCTTTTGGAAAGCAACAGAGAGACGCTGGGGAAACGTACACCAGATGGGAAGATCGCGCATGACATACTGGGAGATGATTAGCGACGTTTTATCATAAGGATGAGATGCACTTACAAGACCGTACACTCCAAGGATTCCAAAGTAGAAGATGGCATACCCCTCTATATTTTTTGTTCAGTATCGACGGCTTGTTCGCTGTGGAAGTCAGACGTACGCTCAGTGAACCGTACAATCTTTTGACCTTTTACTCCTAGGGCCCTGGCCATTGGCCGTAAGACCCGGGTCGTCATAAACTGTCTCACGCTATAGCGATAATCTGTAAGTGTCTGCATCATTTGACGGTGCAATATACGTGTAGGACTCACAATGTGCAAAAGATCACATAGTGTGCCAGGAAAGCGAAATCCCACCATGATTTACCGTACCTCCCATCTTCCAATTTGTTTGAAGGCAAGATAAAGTGCTCAAATACATTTGGCACTTGCGAGTGGTTGATGATACCGTATGTGCTTAAGAGATGGTGCAGCAGATAAAGGGATGGAGCGATAAGAGAAAGCTTGAAGGAAGAGGCTAGGAAGGATGAATCTGGCTGTCAGTAAAGAATAATAATGGATCGGGACAAAAGAGGGCGAGGAGCAGCAACTGACCGGGAGCCAAGAGCCATCTACCAGTCTTGATATCGCTCCACAGTCCTTTCGATCGATACCGATCACCTTCTGTTGGACGTCGGCGGCCGGGTAAAGGTTTCACTGCAGATTCGGGTGAAGATTGCCGGTTGTGGTTGAGAGGTATCTGGCTGTACGTTGTGCGTGGTGCATCAGCTTACTCGCCTTACAAAACAACCCGGCAGTACAAATTACGACGTATGAGAGGCTATAGGGGCAGAGCGACTTACTCGAGGGCCACAGTCACGCTGGACGCCCGCCTTCGGTGAAGATGTTTATGTCCTTGGGACATCCTGGGACAGCTGCTTTATGTCAAGTAGCGGTGATACAATGTCGACAGGACAGAAAAGTCAGTCAATAAAACTGAAAAAAAACATATCTGCAGGTCAGAGTCAGAGTTATATACGCCAGAGCGGGCATGGAAAGGATAGGCCGGTTAGGGCGAGGGTTCGTTGCGTTGGGGATGTTTTCCTCAATCTGCGGACGCTGTCTGACGAACAAACGACAAGGTCTGTGCATTGTGTCTGCCTGTTGTGCGTGCCCATGACGAAGATCTGTGTGGGAATGATGCAAAGCAGTTAATGGTTGCTGAGAGCAGTTCTTTCCTCCCTGTTGCAAACAAAGGAGTAGCGGGTCCTGGCAGTCTGCAGTTTTAATGTGATGGCCGTCGGCTTATGCGAGTAGGGTCAAGTTATTAGGGAATTTGTGAAGAAGCGGGCTTGTCAGTAGATGGCCGCCCCGCCGCCGCTCTTCTCAGGGCGCATTTTCATGACGCGTATCCTCAGTTCCTCACTTTTTGTTCTCCCTGAATGAGCCATCCAAGATCAGTCTATATCAGAGCATCGGTAACATTTGAACATGACCAAACACTTTCATTAAAAGGATAGACAATGGATTAGATGAATATGCAGATGCCAAGATCCATCACTATGTACACTGACAAACAGCTGTACCTAGACACCTTGCACGAACGCTGTTTAAAAGTAACAGAAACATGTGTGTATGTGTTGTGTGTGTGCGTGTGTAAATGGTAATTGCGGCGATGGTCCCATCCCCCATTGCGCCTTTTCTTTGCCTACTCGGTCGAAATGCTCGAATCATCCCTTCGGAAACATCACCCAAGCAAGCCACGATCACCCCCATCCCAGCGAGCTATTCCCTCTTTTTAGTCGGTTACTCAGCCTTCACCTTCACTTCCTCCTCCTCCTCCTCCTCATCCTCCGATCTCTCATCCTTCAAGTCTCTGTAAAATACAGCCCTCACCAAGATCCTCCAGATCAAAAAGTACCAGAACAAGTTGATCAGCTGGAGCAAAAAGATGGGAGTGAAGATCTGCCACTTCATCCACCAGCTGAGCCACTTGTCGTTCAAGGGGTCAAAGGCGGAACGTTCGGACGGACGGATGAGGTCAAATTGAGCCCAGACGGACCAAAGAATCCAGATGTTGAGGTAGTGGCGGAAGTAACTGCGGGGCGGGAAATTAGAGCCTTGGAGCATTGATGCTGAAATTTCTGGATGGATACTTACGACCACACAAAGATGAACCACGCGAATACAGGGACAGACCAAAAGTCAGAAACGTAGTTGACACACTTTGCGAGCTGTATGGATTGTGAGCGACACAGCACACCTGTTTAATGGCCGGGCCCGCAGACATACGGCAAGGAAGACGTCGGAAACATCCATAGTAACGAAGATGGAGACACCAATGTAGGTAAGCTGTGAAAAGTCAGTCTGCGGCTAGACATCGATCGAGTATCGGAATCTTACATAAACGTTGTAACTCCATCCAACCAACCAGAGGGTCACAATGTGCTACCTCATCATCAGCAAAGCCCTACATATCTTTCTCGTCTGATATGCCTACGTGAGCGACGAGTTCCTTGAAATCTTTCCTTGGCTTTTCAATCTTCGCGGCAAGGAGGATAGTCTGCTGGAGCCAGTAGGCAGCTTGCACGAGGTAATAAGTCTTAAGTTCCCAAGACATTTCTCGGTGAGGGTATTCGAGCCAGAAATGCTCAGTCTTGTACCCTGCAGTCCACATTAGCATTCTTTCCGCTTTTCGCGAGTAAGACAAAACTGAAAAGAGTTGGACTTACACCAAGTGGGCAAACCGCGCATGACATACTGCAGCGATTGTCAGCATCCCACACTAGTTTACTCCTCGGGTTGACCTACGACACCGAGAGAACCAAGGATACTAAAGTAGAAGCAAGCATAACCCTCTATTCTAAGGTCATTATCAATTCATTAAGGACGTTCTCAAAACGGCTTACGTTCTGTAAACCTCATGATCTTTCCGCCCTTGATACCCAAAGACATAGCCATAGGCCTAAACACCTTGAGAGTCATGAATTGTCTCACACTGTTTCCTTGTCAGACCTTATCCCTCTCTATCAAGTTCCTGCCCCATAAGGTCACTCACAAGCTCCAGAAGATGATGTAATTTGCCAGGAAGACCAGGTCCCACCATGACTTGCCGTACCTTCCATCAGGCAAGCGGTTTGAAGGGAAGATAAGGTGTTCAAAAATATTGGGGGTGTCGGGACCGAGAATGCCATAGTGCACGAGAAGACGATGATTGAAATAGAGGATAGGAGCGATAAGCATGAGCTTGAATGATGATGCTACAGAGTTTATGTTTTAACTCAAGCCTCTTCAATGCGCGGGCCGTGACCCGTTCGTAAAAGGTACAACACAAAAGACCTACATGGGATTAGCATCCATCTGCCAGTCTTGACATCGTCCCAGAAACCATTGGACTTGTAGATTTCGGGCAAAGCATCCCTGGTTCCCTTGCTCTTTGGTCGAGGACGGCTGGTGAGTGGCTTCACCTCCTCGACCGGTTGGCTATTTACCGAGGACACATTTCGTCAGTCTCGAACACTTGGGTGATATGTGATGCAGTATCTTACATAGAAGATCCTTGCTCATGGTTCAACGGGATTTGGCTGATGACAGGAGCAAAACATTTAGTATTTGTTTATCCAACATGAGGACCCGCCGGAAACTTGTCTGCTTTCTGCGGGCGAGAAACCAGACATCGTGTGTGGAGTACTCACTTGAGGGCGTTGGTAACGCTTGACCTTCGCCGATGGCTGGGTTTATTTGGTGTCACCGCTGGGCCGGGCATTGTTGTTGTCGAGATGGGGCTGAAAGAATGCGAGGAAAGAAAAACAAACTAAAAGAAAAAAAGTCGAGGGCGGAGGATTCAGATCGCGTCGAGAGAAACGGACAAACCTCGGGCTACGTATACATATATGACGCGCCATAAACTGATTACAAAATGGGTCAGGGTGAATTAGGAAATTCTTCAGGGCCTGATTAGAACATTTGGTGAAGAGTGATTAGAAAAATGCCCGCCTACGACATTGCGACTTCAGGGACGATTCTCATATCCGACACTCCAAAATCATCTGCCACAGCAACGCGTTTAATTCTATTTACTCATCTCTTTCCTCACATTTAAACTACTGCTGGCCAGCTATCGAAGAGTACCTCAACATGACCGTTCAAGTTCACCTCTCAACCCCTGGGGCTGGCCCCTCTTCCGCTGCTGCCTCGTCCTTCGCTACTCCCGCCGTTGATGTAGAGGACACGCTCCGTCAAGTCGTGGCTCGTCTTCGAATGGCAAAGCGCATCGTGGTTGTATCAGGTGCGTCGTGTCCATTTTGACTGATCCTTGGATCCAATCGTGCTTAAATATGAATTTACTGTAGGCGCTGGCGTCTCCACAGGTGCTGCTATCCCAGACTTTCGTTCCGCATCTGGGCTTTTCAGCGGAAAGACCAAGGGTGGCCATTCGGTCAAGGACCTCTTTCACGTCCGCTGTCTTGCTGTAAGCACCGTCCATCATTTTGTATATCTCGAAGTGAACACTGATCTTCTGATAGCACCCGACGCTTCTTGCAAAACATCACGAGCTCATAACTTCTCTTTCGTCCCTTTCCACAGCCGCGCCGCCCACTCCCTTTCACACCTACTTGTCTTCCCTTGATAATGAAGGTCGTCTTCTCCGTTGTTATACCCAGAACATTGATGGACTAGAAGAAAAGACAGGCTTAGCTGTGGGTATCCCGTCAAACAAGAGAAAATCACCAAAAGCAAAGGGCAAGGAAAATGCCCCTTCCCTTTTATCTATATCAGATACACCCGAAACGTCCCTTGAACCCCCCGAGCCTCGTGTTATCCCTCTACACGGTCTTCTTTCCACGCTCCACTGTACCTTATGCCACACCAAACTCCCACTTTCTCCCCATCTCCCTTTACCGCCGACTTCCGTCCCATGTCCCACTTGCGAGCTTGCATCTTCCATCCGCTCAGCCCTTTCGGAACGATCACGGAAAAGCGGTACACTGCGCGCGAGCGTCGTGCTCTATGGCGAAGAGCATCCAGAAGGGGAATCGATTGGCAAATCGGTTAGCAAGGACTTGAAAGGAGTGGACATGCTCCTTGTCTGTGGTACAAGCCTCAGTGTACCGGGCGTAAAAAGGGTTGTTAAGGAGATGGCGAAATCAGCGAAATCGAAAGGGAGAGGAAAAGGAAAGCAGGGGCAAGATGTGAAGACGGTGTTTGTGAACGAAGAACCACCCAGTAAAGGGAGTGAGTGGGACGGGATATTCGATATATGGGTTCAAGGAGATGTGCAAAAATTTGTGAAGGATTACCTCCAGAATCCAGATTTTGCTTCAACACCAACCAAGAGTTCACCAAAGAAGGTTTCCCCCTCTGCCACTACAAAACCATCCACACCAAAACGCACTCCAAACACTCCGAACAAAAGAAAACTCCCAACAACCTACCTCCCTCCAACTCCTGTTTCACTCGAAAAGGACAACTCCAGTACCGGATCTCCTCAAGTATACGCTACTCCGACCAAACCACAATCAGCAAATGCCTCTGCTTATGCTGGTATGGGTGTACCCCCTACACCGCCTTTGACAGATGAAATACGCCCGACTAAGAGAATGAAAGTGGAGAGAAGGGAGAGGGAGGTATCGCCCACACCGACGAGGAAGGATGAAGTATCATTGCCACCCTCTGTGGAGATCCGGGGATAATCTGTGAGATTGCACTCGTAAATATGGTTTGAAGGCGATAATAATCTTGGGACATCGATTCTTCAGCTGGTCTTGAAGAACCTGGGTCATGCTATTACGAATGGTCTTTTTATAAATCTTGCTTGCTTCCGTTTGCCCTGAGACAACGTCCGTTTTTGTCATAGTGGAATAGTTGTAAGTAAATTATACGTTTCTTGATAGTGTATAGCATGCAGCGTCTTTTAATGTGCTCAATGATACTGGGGTATGTTTGCGTTCATGTATCTCTTCCTGTTACCACCCATGGTTATACACGGTAGCTGATCACCACATACTACTGTCAGTCAAAAAGTTCGCTTCCATCCTTTGCTAGGAGTTGACAAAGGAAATAGGAATCAAACCCGTCTCAGGCATCATCGTCGTATTTTTCCTTACACCTTTTTAGGACTACTCGTTCCTCCAAATTCTGCTATCCATTCACTATCAACTCCCTGCAAATCGGCAACAAGGTGCCCATATAAAGTATGCTATCTGTTTGCAGTTTCCCTTGCTGCGCCTCTTTCTCCCATCACCACCACCATCTTCTTCATTCCGACGAAGGAAAACAAAAATAAAAATGCACCCCGACTTTTCCCGCACCTTTATGCGTCTACCTGGAATCGCATTCTCCCCCACATGCCTCCTCGGTACCAATATATCATCACCATCTCCACCATACTCAGCCCCTGCTTCCGCTCAAGCTCAAGTTCCAGTTTCGCTCTCTGCTTCACCTGTTCTAGAACCTGAAGAGATGGCTCATATTATTACAGAGCTGCAGTTATCGACGGTTAGTGAAGAGAGAAGAAGGGTGTTACTAAAGTTGGTAGGTATCGAGGATGAGTCCTGTGCATGTGCGGATGCGCTGGAGAAAACCCAAACCAATCGCGATGGAATATAGTTTGAATTGTTAGTGGAGTAGGAAAAAAGAACACTTTTCTATAGCCCTAAAAATGTCCAAGATACATGTCTGGATGCACTCTACTTTGACCTCTTGTACACCTTGGCCAAAAAACTCCTGAACACTTCCTTCTTCAAACCAGTTTTTTCCTCGTCGACTTGCTCGATCAAAGCATTGATCTTCTCGTAGCTTTCCTTCTCGTACTTTTCGAATCGCTCAGGGATAGAGATAGGTGTTTGAGAGAAAAGCTCCTTGACGCGAGCTTCGCAGGTGCTGTCCTTTCGGCCATAGTTTTCATCGAGGATCTTACGCTGTTCAGGGGTAGCGTGAGCGAGGGCGGTGTTGACGTTCCAAGAGCACTTGTTGTCCTACAATACAAGGTAAGGATCTGTCTAGATATGTGCCCAGAAGGTTTTGGCTTACGAGGATATCAGTACCAATCTTGCCAATGTGCTCGGGCTTGCCGTAGCAATCGAGATAGTCGTCCTGAACCTGGAAGTACTCGCCGAGGGGGAGAAGGATTTTGAGGGCGAGATCGAAAGCAGCCTTGTCCTCAACACCGGACTGATTTTTGCTGTAAACTCTGATATTTCTTCCAGATAATAGACATGCTTACCATGTGCATGGCAAGAGCGACGGGGAGGTAGAAAGAGTAGAAAGCAGTCTTGTAAACGACAATGAGGTGGTGCCTGCGACCAAAAAGTCAGCGAATCGGCACATCACTGGGAGAAATATTAATTTACTTCTCGAGAGAGAATTTGTTCAAGTCGACGTGGTCTTCAGGCGCGGTAATGAGGTCGACCAACTGGCCGAGCTCAGTTTGGAAGGTAGTCTCTAGGAAGAGTTCCATCAAGTCGACATAGTACTTTTGGCTCCTGAAGTGTTTCTTGAGGAGGTAATAGATGGCGGCTTCAAGCATGAAAGCGTCGTTAATAGCAATGTTACCGACGTTAGGCTGGGTAGCTCTATGAGTCCGTTGGTGCAAATATAGATAGCAAAGCAACTGACCACTCGGTACCAACAGGGCTGTCCTCGACGGGTAACGCTCTGGTCCATAATGTCATCGGCGACAAGGAAATAAGCTTGGAGCTAATCACAGGAGTCAGGATTATTTTCTGAAGTAGACATATGTTCACTTACGAGCTCTACACACCATCCAAGGATAGCGGCATTGGTGTATTCTTCCTCAGATAGTTCTCGGCCCTTGAGGATTTCGACAGTGTCGACGACGGACATACCACGGTTGAGCTTGCCTATATTGCGGAACGTTAATTGTGATTTTTGTGCCACTAAATTTAAAACTGAGACATACCACCGGGAGTGTTGTGGTAAAGTACCTATGGCAATGTCAGTTTTTGTTTACAAGCTGCTTTGTACCTAGGTGTTCTCTGGCAAAAGGATTTGCTCGACCTATCATGACGCTAGGTAGCTACACACCTTTTGGTACCACTCTACAGCATCCTTGGGCATACCCTCACCCTTGACATACGTCAAAAGCTCCTCGGCAATCTGGTCAAAGACCTTTTCGAAACGGGCCCTTCGCGCAGCCTTGGCGTCAACGGGAGTCTGAGCTCCAGCGTCCGGGCGGTTGTAGGAATGGCCGTCAATTTCGGGGTTGAGCGAGGACATTCTGGAGGGTTATAGAGGGAAAATTGGGGTTTTGAAAGAAAAAATGTATTTTGTTATTGAGAAGTCACCTCGTACGAGCGAAGAACTACCTCTAAGAACGCGCACAAACCTCTCTTGTGAATTTGATCCCGTCTCGCTTCTCTCGTCTATTCTGTCCTTGCACGCACTTCGCCTTTTCTTCTCTCGTGTTGTCGTATTGAGCCCCAGTTGGCGAATTCATTCACCGACTGTGCGACAGAGCCCTCTCGTCCACTCACTTGCAACCCGACTTTCTCCTCCTTTTCCAGGTGTAAAGTCTCCTGGTGGAGTTGCCAACCGAGTAGACAGGAGGGAGATGGCGACGGTGTCAAAATCTTTGCCCCAACACTCTGGAGAACATGCAAATGGACGTATGGAGATCCCTCCGGCCTAGTTTGTGGGGACCATATCCTCCAATTCTCACAGGGCGACCGTCAGGGCCTTCTTCTTGATCGCCTTGCGGCCTACCCTCGACCTCCTGTGCCAATCTCTCGGCCCGAATACCCAAGCGCTGGCGTACCTTGGACGATGTATACCTCTTCTCGCAAGATCTCGAGGTGCTCAACAAGACTACCAAGCTCCTCGCCGATAAACAGCATGTCACCAAGCTAACTGAGAGAAACTGCAAGCTGGTGAGCTTCGATGACATTAGGCGCGATGTCCTCAAGATGCTCGGGACAATGATAGGGAGGAGGAAGAAGCGGGAGGAGTTTCTGGGGGACAAGATACGGAAGGAGGTGGAAAAGGTGAGCAGGCTCAAAAACCTTCCCCATCAGCGTGCGCTCCTCCTCCTTCGCTTTTGCATCCAGCAGAATCTTTGACATCTTCAAAGGAACCTGCGCTCGGTCGGCCTGCTAGATTTTGGGATAGGCTCGACACGATATTGTGGAGAAGGTGAAGAGCACTGCAGCCCAGCCTCCGCAACGAATAAGCGACATCGTCACCTCGAGAGAGATGAGTAAGCAAGAAGGGAAAGGTTGGTATATAAGGCAATAGATTTTGGTAGATCCATAATCCTCAGAAAATCGATACTGTTGTCCTTTCTCACTATCTTGCCTTCGAACAATTCTTCCTTTTAAAGTCGTTTCAGTCAGCCATTAGTCCAGCTCCTGCCCCTTCAGGCCCTGGCTATTCCTTCCTCTAAGTCCAGCTTCTGTTCCGCCAGCCTGGCAATTCCTCCGTCCGGCTCTGCTAGAGTAGATACCTTTCACCTTTTTTCGTCGAGTTCTACATCATCAGAGTTGAGTGCCGGGCAGCTGCGCTGACTGAAGTGACGCCCGTGACACACACACACCAGTTGCAAACAAATTGACATTCGCTTTCACCACTTGCGTGATCTCGTCTCCCAAAACTATCTTCCTCTCGCCCATCTGCCCACCCACCAGATGATTGCTGATGAACGAACTAAACCTCTGGCACCCGGTCCCATGAATGGATTCCTCGAGTTATTTGGTATAGTCTGGGAGGGGTATGCTGGCCCCTGGTGTTGTCTACTGGCGGCCTCATGAGTCGAGGAAACAGCGCATGAATGAAGAAGAGGGCATGAAGAGATGCCTGGGGGAGTTTTTGAGGGTATGCAGAAGCGAGTTAGTGTGGAGCTAGTACGGGAAAGCGCTCACACACTGCTAATCTAAGGTAGGGGCGGAAAAAAGGTGGGAGGCAGTCTTAACTTAGGACGGAAGTTGAGTGAAAAAGAGTGGAGGAAAGCAGCGGAAGTATTTTGTAGAATACATCACTGCAACTTCATAAAGTAAACATGAACCTGATGTAACCTCTATAACACCCTCATCTTTCAACTACTTCCGTCCCAATAATATCTTTTCTTCTTTTACCCAGATACCTCTCCTTCCCGATCTTACAACAATCTTTCAATCTCTGCCTTCCTCTCCAAAATCCCTATCGTCCAGTTAACCATCCTCTGTACGATCTCATCTATCCCTTCTACCAACTTCATTTCCTCCCCGCTTGGCTGTAACAACATATGTGCCGCATCCGCCACCCACTCCACTTTTACCTCCTTCCTCATCTCCTTCAAGTCCTTCTCCGTTGCCATACTATCTTCGATCGGGACGGTATGGTCTTCTTTACCGTGGATGATGTACGTTGGCGGTGTAGCGTCGGTTGAGGGAAGTAGAAGGGATCGTTTCGAAACTGGGATAGCTGCGAGTCGCTCTTCATACCGCAGTTTCGCAAGTTTCGCCGAAAGTCCTGGTTCGGAAAGGAGATAATCCAAAAACACCCCATCCCTCTGCCATTTCAAAAAAAGGCTGAATCTTCCCTTGGCTGACGTTAGTTTCCCATCCACAACAATATACGGATCCTCCGTCGTGACTTCGCCTCCTTTCATCTTCTCCAGCTCCTCTGCTCGCTTCATATCGTGTAAATGCACATTCGAAGGCATTGATTTTTCGATATCTGCCCCTTGGCACCAAAAGTCCAATAACCAATCCCCACTTTGTCCAAAGAAGTTAATCCATGCGATAGGACGGGGTTTGATGTCTGCAATCGTCGCTGCTGCTCTCGCTGGGTAATTTCCGCCTGAAGCTCCGTTCACTATTAGGTTGTCCTTGTCGACCATATAGCCCGAAGAAGCGAGAGTTTTAGCGAGAGGGGTAGAAGGGTCGGAAAGGTAGCTCATAAGGGTACGGACGTCGTTGACGATATCAGAAGGTGTACTGGGGAAAAGCAGGCGGTAGTCGGCGGAGACGAAGAGGATGCCTTTTGAGTTGAACAGTGCTATGCGAGTAGGCCTTGGTCAGCTTCATATCTTTCTCGTCCTTGGAATGCGCAAGGGAGAATGAAAGGAACCTAGTTGAAAGCTCACCAGGCAAATTCGCCGGGAATACCATTACTCTCGATCCACCCACCATGCCACCCAGATGAAATTGCACTACCACCGGCATCTTTTTCAACTCCTTCTCTGCTTTTCCTTCCAGTTGCAGCTTCTGGCCATGCTCCTGTATCGCCTCTCCGCTTGCACTTCCAGGCTGAGGTATATAAGCATCCAGCTTGATATCATGCTTCGAGTCGTACACAAACGTCTTCGGTTTGGGTATACACAAGTCGGATCGATCAATGTGAGCTGTGGTCATGGTCTGTTTTTGATCTAGTTCTTATACCAGAGCTTTGCTCCATGCTCATTCTCCCCTTCTGTTTGCACATATGGGTAAGAAGTATATACAGTAAGATGTACTACTGGTTGGGACTTCGTTGTATTTGCAGAACTCGGAAGGAGCTCCGCACTTCGTGATATGACGTCGGCGGAATGTTCGTAGGGTTCCTTTTCCGACGGAAGGAAGTACAGTATGAGAGTGGAGGTTAACATCATATCTTATAGATATTCGCCAATCTGCACACGCACTTTTCCTTCATTCTCGTCGTCGAGTCTTTTCATACGTACTCGTTCTTCGATTCCTCTTCTAGTCCAGACACGTCTTGTTTTGTCATGCCTTGGAGGTCAATCGCATCAAGAATAAAGCATTGAACTCTGCTAAGGTCGTGATTTGCACGGCGCATGCAGATATGTTTCATTTTGAGTACGTAAGAGAAAGGTGTAACAAGAACGTTTTTGTAGTCAAAAGGAAAAATCATATGCTGAATCCACCTCGCTCCTCCCACTTCCACAAACTTGTTCCTCCTCCCCTTCTTATATTTCTCACTTGCCGACTCCTTCCCCTCCTCCTCTAAAGGCCTTCGATATGTTTTCTTTTCATCCTTCCCTCCTTTCCCGCATACGTACTTCGTTCTTCTCTACAACGACGCACACTCTCCATTATTAGTAGCCCACCTTACGTATACCCACACCATCCCCCACCCCTTAGAAGTATCATCCCCGAAAACATGTACTCTTTCAAGTATCTAATCGGTGTCAATGAGAATAAAACTCTTGGACCCCATATATCATGGCGACACATGCTGAGAATTCATGAGGGGAACATTATAACTAACACAGAACCGAAGATGTAAAAAAACGCTCTAAATACTACACCCGATATGTCTATCTATCCTTGCCGACCGACGAAGCTTAATCGGCCCTGACGACAGGCTTCTCCTTTTCCACCATCTTCACCTCCTCTTCCCCCTCCCTCTCATCAATTTGCTCTTGCTTCTTCTTGCCCAGACCGATTCGCTTACCACCGAGGATAATCTGCTCGTCCTCAGTGAGCTGAAGGTCTTCGATGAAGAACATGGAAATCAGCATAGGGATTTGCAGGCAGGTAGAAACAATGGCAAGGACTGCATTCGCGTTAGCTGTAAGTACATGTTTTGGGCTGTAGGTTGCAAAGCTCACTCTTCATCGTATGCACATAGGACTTGAGAATGGCCAAACCAATCTCGGAATTGGGGTCGTAACTAATGGCGACTGTGATACTGCCATCTAGAAGGAACGTCAGCCCCTGAATGACCTGCGCCTGAAGAGAAAAATCGACTTACAGATCGTGGAAGCAAGGTTAGCAGAAGCGGCGGGAAGGTTATTGGCAAGAGCATCAGGCAAGATGTTGAGCCAGATAGCACCAGCGACGGCAATACTGCAACACATAATCAGCGATTGTCCTGGGAACCAAGAGATAAACTGGACTTACCCAATAGCACCACCCAAAGAGGCGGCAAAGTAGAAAATACCGGTGGCAATGGCAAGCTCACGCCTCCTGGAAGAAGCTTGCACGGTGATTTGAGCGGAAGTTTGGAACATCTAATTGTCAGCTCGGCCTCAGGCGATTATAAACTCACCCCTCGACCAACACCGTAGATGGCCTTGGCGATAACATAGCTGGCAATTGCACTCTTCCTACGAGGGTGCTGGACAAAGTTGATGTCTTTTCATCGTAAGCAAGAGCCTTATAATTTGGCTGATAACTACTCACCGATACCGATAGAAAGGGCACAAAGAGGGATACCGATCCACACAGGGTATCTAGTGTGGAAGAGTCGCTTGCCCAAACCAAGCTTGACACAAGCAGGGGTCCAGAATCGCATAACGAGACCGACAACGAGTGCGGTGACCTGGAAGACGATTCGGAGAGTATTGTCGATCATCGAAGCCTTGCTGGCAGATGTTCGGACGGCGACTTGCATAAAGGTTTGGAAATAAGTGGTGAAGACACCGTAGGACATGAAGTCACACATGTTGATAACAAACATAGACATGAGACTTCGATTTTTGAGAGTGTACCAGGGGATGAGAGGAAGACGAGGGGTGAAGAACCACTTAGGCCTCCATTTTTTAGGAATAGACCTGCGCAAACGTCAACTTCATTTTCCATCATGCCCAAGGTTGACAATAAAAACTCACCAAACGATGAAAAGGACAAGAAGACCGAAACCAACACAGATCATGGCAATGTTGTCGTCAGTCCATTGCGACGCAACGCCCTTGGCAAGAGTCAGAGGAACCAAGATTAACGCCACACTAGCGACAAGAAGACAGGAACCGATGAGATCGTATTCGTGGAAGAGCTGGTCAATGACGTTGGTGTGCGGGGGAAGGCGAGGGACATTTGGGTTGCGTCGTACTCGTCGGTGCCAAGAAAACAAGATGGCGATGAAGGGAATAGCAAGGACAGTGTTTATGACTATGCCGATCAATCAGCACTTGAAGATGATGGAGCATTCAAATGGTAGCTGAAGCAATACATACTGGACCACATTCCGTAACCCCATCGCCAACCAGAAGTTGTGCCCCAGTTTTCCAAGATAAGCCCACCGATGGTCGAACCGCTATAAAGAGTGATGATGGCGCCTAACCATCAGTTTGCGTTAAGGGCATTTTACACTCACTGAAAGAATCTGCGGCGACGTTCCATAAAGCTCGTTCGCGAATAGCAGTAGTCTCGGCATAGTAGATTTGAAGAGCGATAGTGTAACCAGTACTCGACAACCCGCTGAAGACATTCGCGCCAATATACGTCTGGACATTCTTGCATCCGGCCATCATGGCGTCACTAAGAACCTAGACAGTCAGCTGGATATCCGCCCGCTCATTGACTTACAGTGAAGACGACCATGGAAATGATAATCGAAGGAGAGATACGCCCTACATTATCGCAGATTTTGGGAACCTGGACGGTCAGTCTCTATTTGCGGCTTTTCACGGCTTACAATGAGGTAGGCAATCATAGAGAAGACTCGGGAAACAACAGCGGCAGCAGCAAGCTCAGAGTGACTCTTGAAGGCACTGGTGGCATAAGCTGTGAAGGTGGTCTGTGTGTATTGCGCGAAAGCCATCCCGAGAGCGAGGACGGTAAGGCTATTCCTCTGTCATCAGTTGCGCGCCGCAGTTGGACGGAAATGAACACTCACGCAAGATAAGCAATCCTGATATCCTTCTTGGTGATCACAGAAAGAACACGGCTTGCGGAGGCAATGCCTCGCTTCACCGGGGCCTTGGGATCCTCACTGAACTCAGAAGAGCTCTCTTCAAACTCATTTTGATTGAGCCTAGGAAGGTTGGGTTCGTCGTATTCTACCCTGTCCCCTTGCTGATGATGAGGAGCTGACATGGCCGGTCAAATTGGTTACGTTGGTCGGGGATTTCTATCATAATGATCCACATCTTTTGTCTTTATATGAGTGGTAACTATAATACTCCGTGTATGGTTACTCGTCTAGCAACTTTTTTAGTTTGCTTAATCGGCCGATAAGGATTACCTTCTGACCAAAAAGAAAAAAAAGTTCATGAAAGAAACTGAGAGCATCAACCGTCTTTCAGGTTGCCAAGGGTGCGGATTCTAAAAATGAGTCCGAAAAGAAAGTGGTGAAAAAAGGGAAATTTTGTGGAGCATGAGGTACGGTGGGCATACTCGTGAGATTCGGTGGATAGACAGCGGATACCGCAGATCGAGATGATCGGCGGCATGAGACATGGGACACGAAATCATGAGACTGCCAGTTGCGAGACATGAAGCCCGGGAGAAGACGAGAGGAAGAGCAAAAAACGAGGAAATTTGTCGAAACCTTGATATGAACACTGTAGCTGCGCAGGATGATGATGTAGGGTTATTAAGGGTAGAGTGAAGGGTGACCGGTTATCTCAACTGTATCTGATAAATCTGATTAGTTGAATGCTCCAATAACCTCTTTGGACAATCAAATCAATGCTCGGGAAAAGTGGGAATAACCATGAAATGTATATTTTCGGCCGCTGCAACGGGACTTGGCAGGGAAGGAGTGAATTGGTGTACCTGGCTATGGTGAGTACCTGGTCCATATCATCCCGACAACGTCAGCAGGAGGATTCCCCCAAAGCCCCAAGTCGGCTTCGGGATCCAGCCTCTGCTGAACATTTGCTTGCTGGTCAGTTGTTGTCGATTCTCTACCAAAGCTTTCTGTCCTCCCTTCTCTTGCGCAATTACTCCACTCACGCGACGACTGCAATATCCGGCCACTCCACATTTTTCGTTGTTTTTGCTGATGTCTCACATATCACATAATGAATGGCTATGTTGTGTGATAGTCGTTAAAGTCATCATCTTCTCAGAGACCAAAGAAAGAGGCCCCACTTCACCTCGTTTGCGCGGAAACCATTCTCGAGTGCTTGCGGTTTGTTATACGTAGTCGAGAATCGGACGAAAACAAAACGAACGCGGAAATGTGTTTGTAGCCTCCCCGCCCGACACCGCCCACTACCGGTGCTTACTGGACATGTCCGCTTAATTATCGTTTTATTATTTCTACCTCACTTTTTTTTGCTCTGACCAGTATTTTCCGAGCGATCCGCCTGATCTTTGTTCGTGCCCCCCCCCTCCCTTCATTTGCTTTTGCCATGTTTGTGTCCAATTTGTGCAGCGTTTACAGCTGCCTGCTGGCAATCGAGAAGCATGGGTTGTTATTAAGCCCATATTCATGTTCATAGTACTGTACGTTCTTTGTAATACTACTAAAACATCAGCCTGGCATCAAGCGTACCCGGAGTCCCAGCCGCAAAAGAACTTGATTCTAATAAACCCTCTGTCGGTAGGCCCAGCGGGTGGTCCATCTTTTAATCCCCGATGCCAGTCTCTCTCTTTTTCCTTCTTTCGGCTGATGGTTTAGAGAACTTCGTCCGCCCCCTTCTACCCATTATTTAACTGCAAATTAGCCGAGGCTGCAAATCTGGGAAAATCCTTCTTCCTCCCTCTTCGCTTGCTTTTGCCTCGCCTTCTGCACCTTTGTCGCCCAGTGACTTCCACATTCTTCCTTATTCTCTTTTTGTCGATCAATTATGCACCAATGCTCTTTTGCGTTCCATTCATTGTTTATTGCTTGTTGTTGGTTACTCTGGTGAGTTACTTCTTGTCTGTAACCGAGACCCGAAACATCGGCCATAATAATGAAGTCTATCTATGTGACTTTTGAGATCCGAGAAGGAGCCCTGTCCAAGGCAAGTCAATTATGCACACATTCCCAACGTCAGAATTAGATATAACTGTATCGAGGTATTTAATAAAACTATTCCCCATATTTCATATTTTGCCTCATGTCTAGTAACTGGCTCTTAACATTCATTTGACTATGATGCGCAGTCAGATCGTCGAATGACAAATACAGGTCATAACTCATGAATGATCATGAGGCCTTGACACCGGATTATTTTTTATCTTCCGGCACAACACAAACACCGGATATCAAAACCGAGACGGCATGCAGTGACCGATGGTCGGAGACACAGATAGGATAACAGACGCCATCGAAGCAAAGTGTCAGTTGCAACTATCATCGAAAATCGAACATCTCTCGTTTCAACAGCACAAATCGAGCGAAACCACGTTGTACCGCGAGCCTCAAACATCCAGCGAGATATAGTGCCGTGATACATACAGCCGAGTAATACAACCTTTACAACGAGGATCATCTAGAAGCAGCCGTACTTGCGCTCGCAGCGAAGTTTGCACCTCCTGTACCAGGGACGCCCACATCTGCTGAAGTCGCGAGTTCCGTCTGTATTTTATGAGCATCGACGGACTTGGCGTTGATTAGCTTACCTGTTGCTCCTTTATTAACGTGTTGAAACGCTGCCAGAGCATCAGTATATTTCCAGCAATTTTTCCCACCGACTTACACCCCATAAAGACGCAACCGTTGTAAATTCCCTTCCCACTCCGTAAACTTGCTCTAAAGTTCGGTTCAATGTATTCATGTTGCCCATGAGCTCTTCAAAGTTCTTTGCACTGAGTCAGTATCGAATTTGCAGTAGAAATACCAACAAAAACCTTACTGTGGAGATTTCTTCGATTAGCCTCGCCTTTTCCCTCTCGAAGAAAGACTCTGAAGGAGCGAGTGCATCATAGACATTCGATGGTCTTGATAAAGACATCTTGGAGTACTAGCTTTCCTGTTGAGTGATTTCTGAAATGTGAATATTAAGTCGCAAGTAGTACTTTTAAGAATTGATTTTTGTTTATCTTGTTTGGCTCGACGCGAAGTGATCGCAGACCGTGGTGGATACACTCATACCTCACAAAGAAAAGTTTACGTAATAATTCACCTCGTCGTCCCTTCGGCTATTAATTGCTTAAGACTTGTCTAAAAAGGAGAAATTGAGTTTACTTGGATCTTCAAGGTCTCCGTAGACGCTGGATGCTTGTTGAATCTGATGAAACTATGCGGCGCAAAAATATATCTTCTCTCTTGTGCCGAGTCTGACATAACATCAGATACTGGGGAAGCCGAAGTTTCGATCGGGATCCGAGAAATTTGGCCCTTTCCGCCAGCGGACGATAATATCTCACAGCGGACCTGTCCGCAAGAACGGGATCAAATTCATAACTATGATGGGAAGAAGGTAACGTGAATTGAGCGTCGTAACGGCTGGCCCTTGCCGGCCAACGTTTTGACGGGACGGTGTCCCGATCTCCGTGGGCGTGCGTTTCCCCCCCAGGGAAGCCTCCACCTTACACGTCACGACTTGCTGGTCGGCTCAAGTGCTGCGATCCGGGTCCTGCAGCGAGCTAACCCTCTTTTTCATTGCCTTTGGTTTTCAAAACACATCACAAGACCGCCATGTCGCAAGTACGCTCAAGAGCCTCCCAGGGTGGGAAAGGCAAGGATGAGCCCCAGAAAAGGCTGGATAAGAAGGACGTGAGCTGTTCTTACTTTGGCACTTTGCTACTTCTGAGTCGCGCGAATGCTGACTTTGGGGTCCTGATGTAGATTGACAGAAAAGTCGAGCAAATACAAGCCCTTGGCGTATTAAGGACGATTCTTTCATGCTTGGGTCTTGTAGCTGTCTTGTGGTTTGGCTGGAAGGTGTGTGGATACCCTGGAATTTCACAAGGCATGAACTGATCGCCTTTTTTTATACAAGACCGTGGCACCCATCTTGGAGAAAAAGACAAGCCCTCCTGTGATTCCGCAAGCAAAGCTTCCTGGAAGCAAATTCGGCACCATCAAGCCTTCGGATCTTCCTAAAATCAACCTAAGCACCAAGCTTGAAGCAGACATTGAAAAGAGGGAGGCAGTCAAGGAAGCTTTTGAGGTGAGAGATCGATGACGTCGTGGGAGTGACATTACTAACGCCTAGGGCTGTAGTGGAGTTGGCATGCGTATGGTATGTGCTAGGAGATAATGAATTATTATTACTGACGGGACAATGTATAGAGAAGCACGCTTGGGGAGCCGACGAAGTAAGTCAACCTCACCTAGCCCTGCGGACGAGTCAACTGACACGTATGTTTAGTACCAACCCTTGACCCAGACAGGCTCCAACTTGACTTCTGCCGGTGGCGTTGGGTACACAATCGTGGATTCTATTGATTCTTTGCTCATCATGGACTTGATCCCAGAGTACCAAAGGGCTCGAGACTGGGTCCGCGATCATCTTAACTTTGACAAGGATGCCCAGTTCAACACATTTGAAACTACCATTCGTCTCCTCGGTGGCCTTCTCTCTGCGCACTATCTCAGCTCTACCCACTCGTCCCCTGCCATCCAGGCCGATGCTCCTCTTTACCTCGATCTCGCCATCGACCTCGGTGAACGTCTTCTCGGCGCCTTCACCTCCCCTACCGGCATCCCTTGGTCAGGAATCAACCTTGCTACTCGTCAGGGTATTCCTGATAGAGACAACCAGGGCGTTGCCAGTTTGGCTGAAGCCGCTAGTTTGCAATTGGAACTCAAATATCTTAGTCATTTAACAGGAGACTATGTGTACTGGAAGAAGGCAGAGAAGGTGACCGAGATCATTCGAGCGCAGGCAATCCATGATGGTATTGCTCCCATCTTCATCTCGTGAGTTCCACAGCACATGTAGGAGACCGTGAGCTGACGCTATTTTAGTCCCGTGAATGGGCAGTTTGTGGCTTCTGAGATCCGACTTGGGTCCAGAGGTGATTCTTACTACGAATACTTGCTCAAGTAAGTTTGATAATGCATCATAGCGACAACAGAGCGCTGACTTGTTTTTCAGGCAATGGCTTCAAACTGTAAGTTACAATATAATGCGGAAAATTACCGACGCTGATGCTGCAACAGAACCGACAAGAGCCCGTTTACCGCGATGTAAGGACCACACTCCCTAATCAGCGAATTTCTTTTGACATTTTTTGCAGATGTATGACGAAGCTATGGTCGGTATTAAGAGGCACCTCATTGGACAAACTAGCAAATCCAACCTCATCTTCACCCAGGAACTCCATCCTGCTCGACACCCGCGAGATCAAAGTGCCACATGGCAAGTCGTCCCCAAGCAAGACCACCTAGTCTGCTTCTTGGGCGGATCGTTCCTGCTCGGTATCACAGAAGGCGGAAAGAGAGATTTAGATTGGGAGAATATGGAAGAAAAGGACAGGGAGGATTTCCTCGTTGGTCAGGGGATCATCGAAAGTTGTATGAAGACCCATGACACTGCAACGTGAGTGCCTGCTGTTTTTTTCGGTTGGCATATGGGTGTTGACACACATCCATATATCGCAGCGGATTGGCTCCTGAGATTGCCATGTTTGTGCAATGGAGCGATGATCGAGCTAATGAGGAGGATTGGTACATCAAACCTAACCAGTAAGTTTTTTCACTACCTTACCCCAAGTACCTCATTAACAAGCACTCAATGTCGTAGCAACGGCATCCTCATCGATGGGCGCAATATCCTTCGACCCGAGACTGTCGAGTCTCTCTTTCTCGCCTACCGAGCCACCGGTGATGAGAAGTACCGCCGATGGGGATGGCAAATATTCGAGGCTTTCCAGAAGTGGTGTAGGGTCGAAGACGGCGGTTATGCGGGTATTGAGGATGTGCAATCTATGCCGCCCAAGCAGTTGGACAGAATGGAGACGTTTTGGCTCGGAGAAACACTGAGTGAGTCTAGCATACAGAGCAAAAGGAAATGTATCTAATCGATTTGCAGAGTATCTGTACTTGCTCTTCGATGATGCAGATCACATCCCACTTGACAGTGAGTCAGTTTTCGCTTGAGGCCGGTTAATATGCTTACTGCCTGCCACAACATAGAAAACATCTTCAACACCGAAGTAGATCTCTTTCATTCTATGTCAATACAGTAGACCAAGCAAATGAGCTGATCCTATTCTCTTAGGCCCATATCCTTCCCGTTTTCACGCCCGAATACGTCTCTTCTTTCGCCCTTTCATAGAGCATTCAAAGCATGCAATCTCACAAATGTATATGCAGAACGTAACAAGTAATATGTATATTACTATGATACATACCAGTTATTCCATTGTAAAGCTCAGTAACCCTGTCTCTTTGCCCTCTCCACCTGGGCAAGCACCCCCAAGACATCCTTCATTGCTTCTGTGTGCAACTTGATATCCACGAAACATTTTCCCTCATCTTGAGACGACGACGAACGCTTGCCAAGGGAGCTTGCGGTAGTATCCAGGGATCTTGAAAGACGAGTGAGAGTCTCGGATAGAGAGTCAGAGGTAGTAGAGAGAGTGGCGAAGAGGGCAGAGTCGGGGCTTGGTGGTGTAGGGCGACTGATTGGGGCTGGGAGAATTCCAGGAGTTGGCCTAGTAGAGAAGGTCTTCTAGCAGACATTAGTTTTGAGACTGATGATACACAAAGCG